>NC_092036.1:65756958-65759458 GCF_003086295.3 Arachis hypogaea
TATTGCTTTACAACTTATAATCAGATTCGTTTTTATTTTTTTTATCCAATATCTCAGTTGTTATAATTCTACTACCAAAATATGATATCTTGATTTTATTTCGATTTTTAGATTAATTCTTTAAATCCAGATAATGCGAAGCGATGAGTTGGTTAGTACTTAGTTATTAATGAATTCATCCTATAAGTCATTTATTTTATTGTCGAACTCTAACCACTCTAAAAAATCAACGAGTCACACACTAAGCATAGCAATTATATTTATATAAAAAAATTAATTGATATTTTTTATTCAATCTTATAAAATTTGGAAAATTATCATTTTTTTGTTTTACCGAAACAAGGAACCTTAAAGAAAAAGAAAAGGAGAATTGGATTATTCTTTGTTTACAAATATCCAAACTTTGATCCCTAATACGCCATAAATAGTTCGAACTGTATAGGAACAATAATCAATTTTAGCTCGAATGGTTTGTAGAGGAACTCTACCCTCTCTGATCCATTCGACACGTGCAATTTCTTTTCCGTCGATACGTCCCACAATTTGTACTTGAATTCCTTTTGTCCCCGCCTGTTGAGTTAATTCAATATGCTTCTATTGGTAACATTGTTGTTGCTGTAATCAAGGAAGCGGTACCAAATATGTCTTTAGAAAGATCAGAAGTGATTAGAGCTGTAATTGTACGTACTTGTAAAGAACTTAAATGTAGCAATGGCATGATAATACAATATGATGATAATGCCGCGGTTGTCATTGATCAAGAGGGAAATCCAAAAGGAACTCGAATTTTTGGCGCAATCGCCCGGGAATTGAGACAGTTAAATTTCACTAAAATAGTTTCATTAGCACCTGAGGTATTATAAGAAAAAACATTTTATTATTTAATGAAAATGAAATAGCTAAATTAATAAATTATGTCTTACACATATATCTAATTATTAATAAAATTGGATTTCGTTTTTTATTTTTTTAATATAATAAATGACTTATAGGATGAATTCATTAATAACTAAGTACTAACCAACTCATCGAGTAATTAACCGTTTTACAATTAGTAAGCTAGATTTCTTATCATAATCCACATTTTCCGACAAAATATATCGATTTCTATTAAAATCATGACCAGAGGCGAGTCCATAAATATACTCCCGAAAAATAAGTGGGTATAGGAAGTTCTGTTGACGAGATCTATCTAGTTCTAAATATCTTTGATATTCTTTCATTTTTCAAATTCCATTTGTCAAAGGGATCAAAGATTTATTGGATTGGAAATCCAATACATAGTGCGATACAGTCAAAACGGGGTATTTCTAGATATTCGAATTAAAACGAATTATGAATAGATACCAAAAAATGATGAACGGATTCTCTCCACTTGCTTTTTCCACCTAATTGTTCGAGGATAACAAGCTAGTTAGAAATCCTTTATTTTATCAGCCTAATCGCTCTTTTGATTTTGGAAAAAAGAATATCTTTATCAATATACTCTTTCTTCTACACATTGATCGCCACCCCGTAATGGAGAATAGCTAATAATTAGGACTCGTAACAAAAATAAATAATCCTTATCCTTGTCTTTGTTTATGTCTTGGATTGGAACAAATTACTAGAATTCTACCTCGTCTACGGATCAATCTACATTTTTCACAAATTTTACGAACAGAGGCCCGTATTTTCATATTTATCATTCCTTCAACTTAATCTCGGATCCATTTTAATGGAAGAAAATAAGGTTTCCTTCAATTTTGAACTTCTATTCTAATCGTACCCCTCAAAACCAATAATATTGAAGTTAAAAAAAAGTCTAATTAAAGAATTTATACTTGCATTTTTTATTTCTCTGTGGTAGAAATATATATAAAGAGTATGTTGAACCTTTTCAGAAATATAGCCTAGACTGATATTTTCATTATTTAAAATTGAAAATAAATGAACCAACCCCGAACATACCCCACAGGAGAAATTGATTCAGCAATATTGAATTAAACCCTCATGAATCCGTTTCTTTATAACAATTCCTGTTAAACCCATTTCACGCATTCATTAAGGTATGAGGAGTGATATGAGAGACTTGTGTTTTGTTTTATCTCTCTTTACTTTTTTACAAAAATTGATAGAATTTTTTCTATAATTCGGATATCAGAAAGATTACCATATATAACATAAAACTTCGCCGCCGATTCGTTCTAATCGAGCCTCTCGATCTGTCATTATACCTCTCGAAGTAGAAATAATGACAATTCCCATCCCCCCTAAAATTCTTGGAATTTGTTGATAATTATAATAGATTCGTAGACCAGGAGTACTGATCCGTTTTAAATTCAAACGCGTTTTAGATTATCCTTTTCTATTTCTTCTATATGGTAGAGTTAAAACTAAAAAAAGATTTCCCCCTTCCCTATGTTTTCTCACGTTTTCAATAAAACCCTCTCGTAAAAGCATTTTAGCAATGTTTCAGTAATGTTAGTACATGGTATTAGAACCGTTCCTCTTCCATTCA